>NW_028168410.1:0-2000 GCF_964237585.1 Gallinula chloropus
GGGGGCTGGGGGGGGCTGGGGGGGGGTCCTGGGGGTGGGGGACCCCAAGGACAGGTGAGGGGGGGCTATGGGGGGGGTCCTGGGGCTGGGGGGGGGTCCCGGGGGTGGGGGACCCCAAGGACAGGTGAGGGGGGGCTGGGGGGGGTCCTGGGGCTGGGGGGGGGGTCCCGGGGGTGGGGGAGCCCAAGGACAGGTGAGGGGGGGGCTGGGGGGGGTCCTATGGGTGGGGGACCCCAAGGACAGGTGAGGGGGGGGCTGGGGGGGGGTCCTGGGGGTGGGGGACCCCAAGGACAGGTGAGGGGGGGGCTGGGGGGGGTCCTGGGGGTGGGGGGGGGGTCCCGGGGGTGGGGGACCCCAAGGACAGGTGAGGGGGGGCTTTGAGGGGGGTCCCGGGGGTGGGGGACCCCAAGGACAGGTGAGGGGGGGGCTGGGGGGGGGGGTCCTGTGGGTGGGGGAGGGGCAGGGTGGATGTATGGGGGGAGCTGTGGGACCCCCAGGGACCCATGGGGGGAGGTGTGGGACCCCCAGAGACCCCCCAGGGACCCCCCTGGTTCCATGGGGGGAGCTGTGGGACCCCCAGGGACCCCCCCCAGATCTATGGGGGGAGCTGTGGGACCCCCCAGGGACCCCCAGGGACCCTCCTGGACCCATGGGGGGAGCTGTGGGACCCCCCAGAGACCCCCCAGGGACCCCCCTGGTTCCATGGGGGGAGCTGTGGGACCCCCAGGGACCCCCAGAGACCCCCCAGGGACCCTCCTGGACCCATGGGGGGAGGTGTGGGACCCCCCAGGGACACCCCAGGGTCTCCCAGGGACCGCCCCCCAGATCTCTAGGGGGGGCTGTGGGACCCCGGGGGGGGGGGGGAGCTGTGTGGCGGCAGCTGATTGGCTGAGGCCCCTTGTCCCCGCCCCCTTCCCGTCAGCCAAGGCGATTGGGCGCCGCTGTCGGCCTCGCTGCTCGCTGATTGGCTGGAGGTTCACCGGCTCAGCCCCGCCTCCCTGGAGAGTCTCCAGCGCGACCTCCAGCTCGGCTCCCCCATGCTGCTGGCCGAGGACCCCCCCGAGCCCTGAGACCCCCCCCGGGACCCCCACCCCATCCCCCACCCCATCCCCCACCCCCTCCCCCACTCCCCATCCCCTCTGGGTGGGTGGGTGGGGGGAGGGGCAGGGGGTGGGGGATGGGGTGGGGGTCTCAGGGGTCCCCCATGCTGCTGCCCGAGGACCCCCCCGAGCCCTGAGATCCCCCCCGGGACCCCCACCCCATCCCCGGGACCCCCACCCCCTCCCCCACCCCCTCCCCCCACGCACCCACCCAGAGGGGATTGGGGGTGGGGGATGGGGTGGGGGTCTCAGGGCTCCCCCATGCTGCTGGCCGAGGACCTCCCGGAGCCCTGAGACCCCCCCCGAGACCCCCACCCCATCCCCCACCCCGCCCCCTGCCCCTCCCCCCACCCACCCAATAAATTTGTATGGAAACGGATCCGGATCTTGGGGGAGGGGGAGGGGATGGGGGGGGGGAAGGGGGTGTGGGGGAGCCCCGTGGGCTGGATGGGGATGGAGGGACCCCCAGGGACCCCCCCGGATCTGTGGGGGGGGGGTGTGGGGCTGGGGGACCCCCAGGGACCCCCCCCCAGATCCGTGGGGGGAGAGATCCATAGAGGCGCTGCGGGGACCCCCCCCATCCCCTCCCCCACCCCCTATCCCCTCCCCCACCTTATCCCTCCCCCACACCTCCCCATCCCCCCCACCCCCTATCCCCTCCCCCACACCCCTATCCCCTCCCCCACCTTATCCCTCACCCACACCCCCATCCCCCCCCTTTTCCTCCCCCCCACCCCCTTTCCTCCCCCCCCACCCCCTCTCCCCTCCCCCACACCCCCTATCCCCCCCATCCCCCTATCCCCTCCCCCACAACCCCATCCCCTCCCCCACACCCCCCATCCCCCCCACCCCCTATGCCCTCCCCCACACCCCCCACACCCTCCATCCCCCCCACCCCCA